>NC_057805.1:246717812-246729488 GCF_018294505.1 Triticum aestivum
CCACTGTGAGCTCTGCCCCCTCTCTCCCCTCTCCCTCGCCCCCGGCCACCATGGCCACCCCTCCCCGAGCCCACACACACACATGCATGATGAACACACACACACACACACACACATTTTCTTAAGTTAATTAGTATAGATGTATTTTTGTATGTTTAATTAGTTTAGATGTTTTAGATTATTATTTTTTCACTAGTATATATGTATGAATGCACGTTATATAGATATAATTAGTGTTTAATTAGTATGGAATTTCTGTATATAATGTTGTTTTTCTATTTTTTTAATGGATGTATAGAAGTTGCCTTTTCTATTTTTAGTGTTAGATGCTTAATTAATGTTTCTGTTGCATATCCTAGTATAGAAAAAAATTGCATATAAAAAAGTTGCATAGGAAAAAGTTGGCCATATATATATTTGTTAGACGAAGGACTAGGAGGTTGCATAGGAAAAAGTTTCCCAAATTTTCCTAATAAAATGACATTGCATATATAGGAATTTTTTCATAAGAATTAGTTATCAACGTCAACGATGACCGGCCCGCATCCTCGCCGTCGACCCGTTCGCGACGACGTTCTGGTTCAGAGGACCCATGTCTGGGATTGGGCTCCGCCGGGTTGGCACTGGGAGGTGCTACCTTCAGGGGCTCGCCGCTTGGTGAGGAACCTGGCCCCGGGTCCCGTCGTCGACCCTGAGCTCCTTTGGTGGCATTCGTGTGGGCCACTTTCGCTGCAGAGGGAGCCGGCCCCGCCGGAGGTGGTGCATCGCCATGTCAGGGAGGAGGACGAGCACGTCCGTCACTACATGTCTGCTATGGACGTCAGGTTCTCCAATACCTGGCAGGTTCTTTGGGGAGATGACTGAGGGAGTCCTGGATTAGGGGGTCCTTGGACAGCCGGACTATATACTTTGGTCGGACTGTTGGACTATGAAGATACGAGATTGAAGACTTCGTCCCGTGTCCGGATGGGACTCTCCTTTGCGTGGAAGGCAAGCATGGCAATTCGGATATGTAGATCTCCTCCCTTGTAACCGACTCTGTGTAACCCTAGCCCCTTCCGGTGTCTATATAAACCGGAGGGTTTAGTCCTTAGGACAACAACAATCATAATCATAGGCTAGCTTCTAGGGTTTAGCCTCTACGATCTCGTCGTAGATCAACTCTTGTAATACTCATATCATCAAGATCAATCAAGAAGGAAGTAGGGTATTACCTCCATCGAGAGGGCCCGAACCTGGGTAAACATTGTGTCCCCCGCTTCCTATTACCATCGGCCTTAGACGCACAGTTCGGGACCCCCTACCCGAGATCCGCCGGTTTTGACACCGACAATGACCAGAGCTATGATCCTGTGATGGTTCCATCTCTTTGGGTGTCCACCGCCCGCGCCTCAGGAACCGCGAGTGGCCTAGATTCTTCTGTAGTATTCGATCTCTGTTAGCTAGCTAGCTAGTGATGTATTCGATATATAATATTCGAGATGATGTATTCGAGATTATATATATTATTCAAGACGATGTATTCGAGATTATGTACTATGATTCAGTTTTTACTTATTGATTGCATGCATGCATTGTAATTTGAATACTAAATTGTTTTATATTTCTTCTGGATTAGTTAAATAAAATCTATGGCGGACAATACCGGCAAAGAGGGAGAAGAGGCCCTGTTTGAGATCATACGCTCCCCTCGCGGGCCAGATGATCAGAATGAAGAAGATGACGTCTCCCAATATCTGAACAATACCGGGGAGGGTGATGATATGATATTCAATCGCGACGACCGAATTGATGAAGTCATGAACTATGATTATGATGATGCCGAAAATGATTATAATGATGCCAAAATTGTTGATCTTGAAATAACAGAGACCGACGAGGTATATTTCTATAAGCAGACATCTGGTGAACATCACATGTTTTTAATGATTTGAAGAAATCGATCTTTCTTCTTTCAGCCCTCCAGATCGAGCAAATCTTCTACAGGCAGCAGGACAGTGCGAGGCCCGGGAAAAAGTTGAAGGAGGGCGTAAAGTACAACATCGATGCCATCAAAGCTAAAGGGGAACCTAGCGCACCTAAGAACATTGCGAACAAGTTCATTCGTCAGTGCGGAGTTCTTGTGAGGGACCAACTCCCGATCTCCATTCAAGAATGGAAAGAGCCAACAAAGAAACATCCAGATCTTACTTGGGTCGACGACAGAGCGAAATCAACGCTTTGGGAATCTCTCATGGAACATTTCACCCTACCAGATCATTTCACTGATGCAGATGTGGAGAAAGTCAAGGACGGTGCTCTTAGGAGATGGCAATTGCATTCAACACCCACAAGAAAACTATATGGACCAAGTACGTTGAAGGAGGAAAGAAGACTCCAGAATTGAAGGGAACACTGGAGAAGCAAAGAGAACACTAGCCCGCTTTCGTGAAATTCAAGTCAAAATTATCTAAGGAACGGTCAAGAAAAAACAAGGCCAATGCCGCAAAAAGGAGCAGTTCCATATGCTGGGGCCAGGTGGCTACGCGGTGGCAATGCCTAAGTGGGATAAGTCTGAGCAAGAGATGCTGGATGCAGAGGTCACTCCAGTTACTAAGAGTTGGCCCCCTAGGTGCAGAACTTGGTTCTATGCGCATGGGGGGCATTGGATCCAAAAACAGGCCAGGTTTCGAAGAAGGCATGTCTTGAAGGAGCCAAAGATAAGTTACTTCAAGCAATAGAAGATGCTCGAAAGGGGGTGTTCACGCCCAACAGAGAGAACAACGAGCTTACACGCGCCCTCGGAAATCCTAAACACCCGGGAAGAACATGAGGCAAGGGCGTTGTTCCGTGGTATGAGGGCTTTTCGGACTGGAACGCCGACTACAGAAGCCATGCAAGAAGGAAGATGGAGGAGGAGAAGAAGCGGAAGCTGGAGGAGAAGCAGAGGAAGCAGGAAGAAGAACACATTCAAGGCTTAGAATCAGCGCACGCGGACTTGGCACTCAAATTCCGGCGGCAGCAGCAGCAGATTGACTCACTTAGCCAAGAAAGGGGGTCTCAGCAGCGGCAGCAACTAGCGGATGATCCAACATTGGATAGAACCATCCCATCCATGCCGACAAGCACCGTTGGTTCCGCCCCGGGCGACGCACTGCTGGATAGATACCCTGTGGATGACATCATGGAGAGCACTAACTGTGAGCTACACTTCAAAATGAAGAACATATCCATGAAGGTGGCAGACGCCATTGCTTATACAAATTTCCCCGATGCAACCTTCCATTGCAACCCGATTCCAGCCGGCTATGCTCGTGTCATGGTTGATGAGGTGGTGGACCAATATTCGGGGCTAGAGCTTGACATTCCTGGAGGTGACGAGGAGCACACACTGGGAGAGGCCAAACATCGTATCATCCTATGGACAAAGGATTGCATCATATTTCAAAGGCCACCGACACTGCGTCAGCCGACTCCTCCTCGAAGTCCACCACTGCGTCAGCAGACGAGTCCACCAACGCCGTCAGGCCACTCCTCCTCCTCCAAGTCCAGCACAGGGTCAGGCCACTCCTCCTGCTTCAAGTTCGGCATAGCGTCAGACCACTCCTCCTGCTTCAAGTCTGACACCGTGTCAGGACACTCCTCCTACTTCAAGTCTGGCACAGCGTCAGGACACTCCTCCTTCTCCAACTCACCCACGTCAGCCGTCTCCGCTGCCTCAACAATCGCGGAAGAGAGCCACCGCAGCCATGATGCGTAGCGGTAAGAGTAGAGGTAGTACAGAAGGTACAGGCGGAGGCAAGCGATATAAATATGGTCCAAGCCTCACTCCTCTTCCTTAGAGGCCTTACGACATGACCGAGGAGAAAAACACAGCCATAGTGAAGGCCCAAGTGGACACCCATTTTGGACCGAAACTGGCACCGCCGCAAAGGGAGAAAGTGCCTGAGGAAAAGATTGACCACTTTATTCGTATGGCTAGACCACCAGCTCCCAAGCCTTTTGACTCAGACTATGAGCGCCAAATCAGGAAGGCACATCGAGCACGACTACAAAAGGAGTCGAGCTCGAGCTCGAGCCAAGCAGCTGGCAAAAAATGCAGGAAACCCGTTACCCAGCTGGGAGAACAGGCAGCGCAATCGATCCTCCCACTTGTTGTGCCAACAGATGAGAGTACCGGCGCCCCATGTGGGCAAACCGTTCCCCAGTTGGGCAATCAGCTGGTAATAACCGACGAGCATAGAAGCCAGTCTAAAATGCTCAGTATCACTATTAGACAACTCCTCGAGATTAAGCCCATGTCTCCGCTTAGAGAGGAGGACATAAAACGGAAATATGTCTGCGGCCAACCTTTGGTCGAGCCTGAGGAGGTCAAGAAACTCCCAACGAGAATGTATGAATTGCATAATTGGTACATGAAAATTACCAAGAGTTCCAATCGAGAGTCCCTCATGGTGAAAGTCAAGGAGAAGCATTACTTCCATGGGCTAGCTGTCTCCATTGAGTATTCAGAACTATTTCAGTTATTCAATCAAGATGCACTCGACAAATCTATCGTCAGTTTCTATTGGCTGTAAGTGATTTCTTACTGTAAGTTAAGTCTCAAGCTAGCTGTAGTGCTCATTGATCGATCATTACCTGTAATTATCCTCACTATATTCTTTTCTGTGGTATTATGTAGGATGAAGATGTATGAAATAAAAAAGCTGGACGCTATGGCATTGGGTTCATTGACCCTAAATTCCATTAATGAAGACACATGGAAATATGAATGGTATAAAAAAGATGTTGAGAATAACATGCTAGAGTTCTTCAAGCGCCTCAATACCAATGAAGATATACTACTTCCTTACAACTTCCTGTGAGTCACACTGTCTTGTACTAATAATTTTATTTTTGCTTACTAGCTAGCTAGATGTTAATAATTAAGTGTATAGGGTTTAGGGTAGTTGATTAGTTTTATGCACATGCCTCCTTAATTAAGACATGCAAACGTGTGCGCATGCAGTTACCACTGGATCTTGTTAGTCATTAAAGTTGAAGAAGGAACAGTTGAAGTACTGGACTCACTACTTAAAAAAGAAAGTGACTTCACCATCTTGAAGGGGATAGTCAGCAGGTAATTTCAATCATTATTAACTATATCTCGACCTTTTTAGTTCGTCATTTCCTGATATCAACTATTTAATAACCCCTTTATTCATTTTCTTTGCCAGCGGGCAGGGCTTGGGCAAAGTTCATCATGGTGACTCCAGGCAAATGGCGACAAAAGCTGTTTTGGTTTCGACCCAAGGTAAGTAATTAAGTAGTACTAGCTAGCTACCATCTCTTTAATTCTTTTTTCAATACCATTAATTAATTATCATGCTTGATTAATTATTATCTGATTAAATTCCATTCTCGTAAAGGCCCTGAAGCAGGCGCCGGGGACTGATCTGTGTGCATACTACGTTTGTGAGAACATTCGCATGATGGCGTCCGAAAGGAGCACATTTGATAGATCGCAATGTGTTCGTTTGCCAGAACACTATTCAAATTTTTTACATGATTATCGATATCTAGTCACACAACTAATACATGCATATTGATCTCCTTCTTACCAGTTCAAAGACGTGCAGGAGCAGCTCCTACCAACGGAGGGCATACTAGCAATTCAAGAGGAAATAGCGGGATTTTTGCTCGACCAGGTCATAGATCCTATAGGAGAATACCATTACCCGCTACCGCCCCCATGAACCACTCCCAATTGTCATCGTGCTCCGAAGGCACCAAGGCAACTAGTACGATAAATTGTATATATACCTAATTGTATATATATATATACATGTCTATGTGTGAATATGGTGGTTGTGAGACATTCGATGATATATATATATATATATGATCACTTCTATGAGAAATTCTGTTTATATATATGCATAACGTGTACAATATGTGGTATCGTAAAATACCAGCAAACAAAAAAGAATTAAATGGAAAACACAAAATTAAAGGAAAAAGAAATCATGAAACCAAAAAACCCCAAACATTTTAGTACCGGTTGGTGTTACAAACCGGTAATAAAGGGCTCCCCGCCCCCGGCGCTGGCTCATGCCACGTGGTGGCCCTTAAGCGGCGGTTTGTGCAGAACCGGTACGAAAGGGGGGCCTTTAGTCCCCACCCTTTAGTGCTGGTTACAGAACCGGCACTAAAGGCCCTTACGAACCGGTGCTATATCCCGGTTCTGCACTAGTGTTAACAAATCCGTAGCTCCAAAATGCTTTCTGTGGAGAACTAAAACTAAGTTTTTGACTCATCTGTTTTGCAAAAACTCTGCACCTTGTGATGCTTATCCATTCTACCTCATCTATATATATTCACAGGGTTTGCTGTCAGTGTG
The DNA here is from genome assembly GCF_018294505.1 of Triticum aestivum. NCBI lineage: Eukaryota > Viridiplantae > Streptophyta > Magnoliopsida > Poales > Poaceae > Triticum > Triticum aestivum. The sequence continues at coordinate 246,724,171 of NC_057805.1, forward strand.
TTTGACAAGATGTCTGACCAAAGTGATAGTCAAAATAGATCTGAAGAGCAAGTGCAATTGAGTGAGGGCACTAGTCCCTGAAGCAGCTATGATGAGGGCAGCATGAGCACACCAAATGTCTTGCCCAAAGCAGCCACCAGATCAAGGAAGAAGAAAACCTCAGATTCTGCGGATGAGGATTATGTGGCTATTGAAGAAGAAGTGAGCTCTAAGAAGAAGGTGATGAAGAAAGAGTATGGCACCGCTGCTGCAACAAAGCCAAGGTTGAACACGAAGGTGTCGGATCATGAGTTCCGGCAAAGTCCTTAAGGTTCGAACTCTGGGGTGCGCAAGAAGTTCTTTCCCTCCTACCAATCCGCGTCCTAACTGGCTAAGATCTCGAGCATGAACTCAACGAACTCACAACACAAAAGACACAAGATTTATACTGGTTCGGGCCACCGTTGTGGTGTAATACCCTACTCCAGTGTGGTGGTGGTGGATTGCTTCTTGGGCTGATGATGAACAGTACAAGGGGAAGAGCAGCCTCCTGAGGTTGAGGTATTCTGGTGCTCAGTGAACTTGTGGGTGTGAGGATGGAAGATGGAATCGATACCCCCTACTGTGGTGGCTAGTTCTACTTATATAGGCCCTAGTCCTCTCCCCAAATATTGAGCGGGAAGGGAGGAAACAATGGCCAATTTGAAAGGGGACAGCTAGTACAGCGTATCCTGACAAAAGCGGTCTTCGCCTACAAAAGGCTCTCGTGGTGACGCCGCCTTGGGCTCCATGGTGACCTCCGTCTTGCCGTCCTGCTGGTCTTGGTCTCGTTGCACCGATATGGAAACCTTTGCTTGATGCCTCGGTACTCTGCGTCTGCGCTTGCCCCCTTAGCACCAAAGGGGAAACAAGGACGCTGCGCGTGCTGGCGCCCGCCTGGCGCCCGCCTGATCTTGATCGTCATGGCTCACGTCACGTGAACGTCGCGAGGTTTGCCCTGCCTTGATCTCTCCGCTCCTCGCGAGGAAACCTGGTGAGGCCACTCCTGAGGAGGTCTTGCGTCGTCCGCCTCGCGAGGCTTGGCCCCTCGCGAGGGTCTTGAATGCCTTGTTGATGAAGATGGGTCATACAGGCCTGCTAGCACGGCCACTCCACGGGCTGCAGGCAGGCAAGTCTGGGGACCCCCGTTCCCAGAACACCGACAAAAGGCACCTGCCAGAAGGATTCCAATGTCCGAGCCTAGGAAAGTTCCTACAAATGAAACTATGAAGTTCACCATTCAACAACATAGTGATGATGAGGCAGCTGGAGAAGGGCAGAAGAAAAGGAAGAAAGCAAGGACAACAACTGCAAAGGTGCTTGGATACCCCTCTATGAGAAAATGAGATGATGAAGAAGAGGAAGAGGATGCTGCTCCAGCTCCCAAGTCTCAGAAACTTATGGGAGATGCAATCAAGTCAGGGGCTGCTCCATCAAAGCCCAAAACTGCTCCCAAAGCAACAGCTCAAGCTCAGAAGCCCACTAAGCCAAAGAGAAGCACCAGAAACATTCCTGTAGAAGAGAAGAACAAGGCCCCGGTGCCTGAAGTTGAAGAAGAGGATGATGAAGCCCTAGTGATAAGAAAACTGAAACCCAAGATTCTAGACCACAATGATACTCATCAAGTGGCAGAGGACATGCACATCAGGAAAGATGCAGGACTGTGATTGTGGAGACAGTCTGATCCCTATGCTGTGAGGAGGAGGACTGAAGTGGATTATAGGTTCCACATGAATGGACAACAAGACATCTATGAGACTATTCTGCTTGACAAGAAGACAATTGTCTGTGATATGAAGTGGGTCGATTGGGTATTCATTGATGAGAATGAAGATCACTTCCCAGGTGTACATGAAAGCTTCAAAGCATGTGGTGTTGACAAGTTTGTTGGACAGAAGCTCACAAAATGGAATGATGAGCTAATCTTGCAGGTTTACTCTACTCTCATTTCTATCCAGATGGGAGGATAGTGTGGATGTCTGAAGGTACAAGGTACCAATCAACTGTTCAAGAATGGGCCAAGCTGGTCAAAGCCCTAGAAGAGCATGAGGATGATTTGGATGTGTATGCCAAGAAGAAGAAAGACCACAACTCTATGGCAAATATGTACAAAGAGATCCCTGATAAAGCTTTGGAGACACACAAGCTTGGATCTGTTCATTATTTGTTGTCTGGTCTGCCTACTATCAACACCATCCTCAGGCATACATTGTTACCCAAATCTGGAGATCACAAGATGATAAGGGGACATTCCCTCAACTTGCTCCAAATCTTTGATGTTCCTAAAAAATTCAAGGTCATGAGTCTGATTGTGGAAACAATCAAAAGGATAGCTGCTGACTAGAAGAGATCTTGTGGGTACGCTCCACACATTTAGGTGCTCATCAACTCAAAGATGGGCACAGGTACTTACTTGTTGGATAAGGAGCATTTACCCTTGTACCCAGATTTTTAAGATAATGAAGTTGTAATGAATGAGAATTAACCTTCATCAGCACAAGCACAAGAGAAGAGAGCTAAGGAAAGGCAGAGAAATCTGCAAAGATGCCAAGCATTGAGGAGGCATCTGTAGTGTTCCTGAAGAGCAAACAAGATCAATTTGGTTATCTAATTCAAGCTACATTGAGGATTGAGAAGGGCTTGGCCACCCTGACTCAGAATCAGGAGAGCTTGGAGAGGATTATAGAAACAAAGTTTTATGATCTTGATCTGAAGGTCACGGAGATTCAGACAGCAGTTGAGCAGCTCCAGGAGGAAGTAGAGGAGAAGAGAGGACAAGGTACTACGGATGCTTTTCAGCGAGTGCCAAGGAGTTAGAGGTCAGCTGCAGTGCCTATGCCAGATACGAGAGCTACTTCATCTACACCAGCAGCAACAGCTTCAGTTCCACCTCCAACAGCCACTCCACCAGCTCTAGCTACACCAACTGATGCCTTCGTTCTTGGAGTTCTCTCTACACCACCTCCCGAAGACCAAGCCTGAGAGACGCATAGCACTATGCATTTTCGAACTTTTTGGTAACTTGTTGCCAAAGGGGGAGAACTGTATAGATCATAGGCTTTGAGAGAGAGTGTTTTGCTTCTTTTTCTCTCTTGCTTTTGGTTGAACTTTTTGTGTGCTTGGTTGATACTCTATGTCGGTGTCGGATACTTGTATGGTCATGTGTTTGATCATATTCTACTTTAATGCTTGCTTGGATGATATTATCTCTTATTTTCCATATATGATCATTCACTTTGCTTGGTGATGAGTGCATGTTTCAATTCATATCATTTTGAGCGCTCCACCAAGATGTGTGTGACATGGAAGAGTGACCCATGATCCTAATCGATTGTGCATTTGCATTCAAAAGCAAATCTTAAATAGTGCACAAATTTAGGGGGATCTCTTGCTTATCACATACTTCTCAAAGCGACGATGTATTTCAATCTTATTATCATTTGTCGAAGCTTTGATCTATATGTTGTCATCAATTACCAAAAAGGGGGAGATTGAAAGTGCAACTATCCCTGGGTGGTTTTGGTAATTATTAACAACATATAGCTCATTTAGCTAATGCTATTTCAAGATAAATATTTCAGGAAAGCTCAATGATTGGCATGGCATGGATTAGGAATGTGGACCCCTCAAAATGCTAAGGACACATATTGGCTCAAGCTCAAGACTCTACATTTTACTTTTAGTGATCCAGGATCACATTGAGTCCATAGGAAAAGCCAATACTATTAAAAGGGGATGAGGTGTTGCTTAATGGCTTTCTTGCTCAAAATGCTTAGTGATATGCTCCAAAACCCTCAACCACTTTCTCATATCCACATATGTCCCAAACCAAAAAGTCAAACTCGGCCCCACCGAAATATTCTATCCGGCGCCACCGAGTTCACTTGACATAGCCACTGCCACAAACCCTAGTCACTTCGGTCTCACCGATAGGGATTTCGGTCTCACCGCGATGGGATTGCAAACTCTCTGTTTCCCTTCGTAATGTTTCGGTCCAACCGAGATGAGCGATCGGTCCCACCGAGTTCGCAATGCAAACTCTCTGTTTCCCTTTCGAAACGTTTCGGTCTCACCGAAACGAGCGATTCGGTCCCACCGAGTGTGCCTGACCAACTCTCTGGTTAGCTTATTACCAAAATTGGTCCCAGCGAGTTTGTGTAATCGGTCGCACTGAGATTACGTTATGACCTAACCCTAATGAAATCGGTCCTACCGAGGTGACATGTCGGTCCCACCCAAAAGCCAAACGTTCACATTTTGAACTAAATTGGTCCGACTGAGTTTTCTGATTCGGTCCCACCGAGTTTGGTGAATTGTGTGTAACGGTTAGATTTTTTGTGGAGGCTATATATACCCCTGCACCCTTCCTTCATTCGTGCAGGAGAGCCATCAGACCATGCCTACACTTCTGGCATACATTTTATGAGAGAGAACCACCTACTCATGTGTTGAGACCAAGATATTCCATTCCAATCATATGAATCTTGATCTCTGGCCTTCCCCAAGTTTCTTTCCACTCAAATCATCTTTCCACCAAATCCAAATCTGTGAGAGAGAGTTGAGTGTTGGGGAGACTATCATTTGAAGCACAAGAGCAAGGAGTTCATCATCAACACACCATCTATTACCTTTTGGAGAGTGGTGTCTCCTAGATTAGTTAGGTGTCACTTGGGAGCCTCCGTCAAGATTGTGGAGTTGAACCGAGGAGTTTGTACGGGCAAGGAGATCGCCTACTTCGTGAAGATCTATCCTAGTGAGGCAAGTCCTTCGTGGGCGATGGCCATGGTGGGATAGACAAGGTTGCTTCTTCGCGGACCCTTCGTGGGTGGAGCCCTCCGTGGACTCGCACAACCGTTACCCTTCGTGGGTTGAAGTCTCCATCAACGTGGATGTACGATAGCACCACTTATTGGAACCACGGGAAAAAAATTCCGTGTCTACATTGCGTTTGCTCCCTCCAAACTCCTCCCTTTACCTTCATATGAAATGTTTTACATTCGACCGCTATACTCTTAGACTTGCATGTGTAGGTTGATTGCTTGACTTGTGCTAAGTTCCTAAAATCTGCCAAGACTTAAAATTGCGAAAAGTCTAGATTTTTATTTGGTCAAGTAGTCTAATCACACCCCCTCTAGACATACTTTCGATCCTACACGGTGGGGTAAGGTCCCCTCTCTCAGGGAGTCCTTCCTTGCTCGAAGCCGTTTGGTGGACTGGGGCCGATTCACAGAACGGATCGGAGGTGTACGTCAGAGCAGGCACAACAAGGCCTGCAGGGGTGGTGAATCCGGTGAAAACCA
>NC_057805.1:246729725-246731265 GCF_018294505.1 Triticum aestivum
ATTCCAGATTGCCGAAACGAATCCGTGTTCGGGAGCGGAGTTGTCGTCCTAGTCAAGACGGCCGGTCGAATCAGCATGCAGCACAAGGCTACCAAAAGCGAAGAGTTGTCCAGGGACAAAGAGATCAATGGGACTGATGTTCTTTCCAAGGACTAAGCGAACCATCGATCCTTTCGGTGATCCAACAGCGAAACTCTCAATGAAAGCACCAATGTCGATGTCAAAACTAGTAGACCTCGGGTAAGAACTATTAGGAAAATGCTTATAGATAGAAGTTTAGCAGTAGCACCTGTTTAAGCACCCACGCTACTGGTATTTACCAGTAGCGCCTGGTACAAAACACGCTACTACTAAATAACAGCAGCGTTTGTTAGCTTGGGCTGCACTGCTATTACATGGGCCGTAGGGCAAAAATGGTAGCCCACTTACCTATAGCGTTTGTTTCGAATGGGTGCTACAGCTGGTGGGCTTAGCAGTAGCGCCAGCCTCTATCCAGCGCTACTACTAGAGGAAAAGAAAACTGGCCCGAGCGCCCCCCGCACCCCCTCACTCTCACATTATCAATCCCCTTCGCCCGACGCCGCCGCCACGGTTAGGGTTCCTCCCTGGCCGCCTCACCCCCGTCGACGGCGCCGTGTGCCGCCACCACGCGCGGTCGCCTCTCGCCTCCCCGACGCTCCAGCCCCATAAGTCCCCCTCGATCTCATCCTCCCTGCGCGCCACCACTAGCTAGGCTCCGATCGATTCGCCGCGGCGGCTCACAAACGGTCGTAGGAAGCCATCCACCATGTCCTGCCACTCCTTGGCCTGGCGCCCTTCTGCGGCACGCTGCCGCCGCCGCTGAGCAGGCGGCCGATGAAGTTGTCCCGGAGCACGTCCAGCGTGGCCACGAGCCGCTCGATCTGGGTCATCTGCCCAATCTTCTCCGCGAGAATCATCCTCCCAAGAAGAGCGTGTAGAGCGTGTAGACACGATCCTCCACAGGCTTGGTGGCGTCCTTGTAGAGCACGTAGTCGGCGTCGGTGCCACCATGGCCCAGAAGAGTAGCAAGGCCGCCCGGCGAGAGCAGCCCGAGGCGCCGAGCCTCAGTGATGCGAGGAGCCATGGCATTATCACGTGTGGATTGTTTTTGGCAACCACCGGCGGGAGGGATGGTTTGTTTAGTGCCAGTTGCCATCGTGGTAGCGGGATGTTAGTTTAAGCTATGTTTTCCACTGCTTAATTTGGCAGAGCAGAGCAACATGTTTCGCTTGCACAGAAGAGACAGAAAAGTAGAGACAGTAAGGGGTTAGGTGTGAGTACAAAGAGGGGTTAGGTGAGGAACTAATCCAGATGCACAAGTTTGGTTAACCAAACTTGGTCAAATCTAGGAGATAGAAAAGGAAGCGGGTAGAGGCGGGAGGGGGGTTGAAGGCAGTAGAAGGGAGCGAGTTAACTGACCTGAGCGAGGGGGGATTAAGGGCAGCAGAAGGGCGAAGGCTTGGTTTCTTCTTCCTTGGCTGCTGTCCCTGGAGCAGTGGCGGCGGCGGCGGTGCCTATT
>NC_057805.1:246731595-246740425 GCF_018294505.1 Triticum aestivum
TACCTTGGCTTTTGTTTAGTGGCGGCGGCGGCGGTGCCTAGTGTTCTAGGCTTTAGAGAGGGGTTATCTCTCTCGTCCTACCTTGGCTTTTGTTTAGTGGCGGCGGCGGCGGTGCCTAGTGTTCTAGGGTTTAGAGAGGGGTTCTCTCTCTCGATTGACCTACTTTTTCTTGTCTGCTTGCGCAATAATGGCAATATGCCATTTATCTTATTATTAGGCTCTGTTTGGGTTACATGATCTCTATTAGGTTATTGTCTGAACTGAACTACAATTTAGTTGTTATTTTGCTTGCCATGTGAACCTAATGTGTATTCTCTATGATGTGAATCTGATGTGTATATTATTTAAAACCTTATGTGTATTGAAAACTTTATGTTTACTTTTTGGATTGTTAATCCTTTAATCATATTGCTTTAGGGAAATGGCGCCACCACCACCACCATGTCGACGGTGCAAGCCAAGGTGCGCCAGCAGCCTTGCAAGTGGCACGCTGTTCGGCATCTACTTCGAGTCTAGTTTTCTTCATGCGGTGGTAATAAATTATATGAAACTAGTAACCACTATTTTGTTTTTAGTGTTATTGGCATTAATGCATCGTGTATATATCATTTTGCTTTTTGTACACAGATCGTCCCATGCAATGTGAGGTCGGAATTCAACAAGCTGACCGGAGACTCTGTGACCTTTGAGGCTCCTGGGGGCCCCTACAGTATGGAGGTCGGGAAAGGACGAAATATGATGCAGGTGGGAGGAGATGGATGGGTCCATTTCATCGCCCACATGTGTATCACCGGTCGTGAGTTGATCAGCTTCTCCTTCAGAGCAGAAAGACCCAAGCTGGCTATCATTTATGTCAACAAAGCACAAGATGATGAAGATGATGAGGATGATGAGGATGATGACGACCCACTTGATGGAGCCATCGTAGCTCAAAGAATGAGGTTTAGCGAGGAGGAGGTGTGCAACCTATGGGACATCATTCCGCCACGTGCTGACTTTGTCGGGGTGCCATTCGTGACCCGCCTGACAAGTACCATGGTTGATCGGCATATCAAGGTAAGTTGCATTTACTGTAGTAATTTGATGATATGCTTTATTGTTATACTTAGTGTAGAGTCCGATGATATATATGCTTAGTGAATCCTATATGCTTAGTGAATCTTATATGCTTTATTGTTATACTTAGTGTAGAGTCCGATGATATATATGCTTAGTGAATCCGATGATCTATATGCTTAGTGAATCTGATGATATATATGCTTTATTGGTATACTTAGTGTAGAGTCCGATGATATATATGCTTAGTGAATCCGATGATCTATATGCTTAGAGAATCTGATGATATATATGCTTCGTGTAGAATCAAAAGAACTGTTAGTGGTGTAGAATCCATATATACTTATTAGTAGAATTCATGCTTAGTAGAAATGTAGTACTGTATTTTGATAGTGTAGAATGTGTGAGGCTAATTATTAATTGATATGTTTTTCTTATTCAGAAATTGCCAAAGAGCCTATCTGAGAGTTGTGGTATCAAGCCTGATGAAGAAGGCTCTGCTGGAATACACCTTACCGCGAGGGGCTCCGTCACCACTTGTGCGTACGGCGTGGACACGGACGGTCGCACACACTTCAACTCGGTTGGGTGGAAGAGCTTCCCCGTCGGCAAGAATCTTCATGGTGGACAGGCAATCCTAATTACCCTCAGGAACACCCACCGCCCAGGCTTGAGGATGATGATTGTCATCCATATCATCTAGAACTACATATGCATGCATGTGGCTGTTGAACCATATATATGCTAGTATGACAACCTAGTAGACTTATCAACTATGATCTATCCATGCATTGTTGACTACTATATATGAGTTTGTGAGATTGTGTGGTTATATTAAATGTGGTATTATCATTAATGTTTGTGAGATGGTTCTGTGAACTTAGTTTATTTGCACTGGACTTGTCTTGCTTTCCATGAATATTGCATCTGACTTCTTTTTATTATTTTTTATTTCTATTTACCTAGTTGTAGCGTGGGGAGAAAATAGAGCGCTACTACTACGTCATGATAGTAGTAGCATTTGCTAGATAAAGAGGCACTACTACTAAGTATTTTAGCTGCAGCGCTTGCTTAGAAACACGCTACTGTTAAATAATAGTTGTAGCGCCCAAGTAGTAGCGCGGGTGCCTGCCCTACTAGTATGTAAAAAACCAACGCCACTAGTAAGGTTTTCTGTAGTAGTGAAGGGGTCCCGAGCTGTGGATCTAGGATCGATGGGTAACAAGGGAAGACGAACACTGTGTTTTACCCAGGTTCAGGCCCTCTCAAAGAGGTAAAACCCTACGTCCTGCTTGATTGTATTGATTGTATAATGTGGTTTATAGAGTAGATCTACCGCGAGATCAATGTGAGCTAAACCCTAGGCTACGGGGGATGAAGATAGCTCTCCCGCTAATGACTACAACCCTCGGTTTATATAGACACCGATAGGGCTAGGGTTACCGAAGATAGATTACAATAAGGAATAGAAGAGACCTTCCGTGTTCGGGTCACACCACGGCTTCATAGATCTCCTATCACAATACGGCTCCACCAGTCCGGCCAATGTACAATAGGTCGTCGCCCCGAGGACCCCTTAGTCCATGACTCCCTCAGAGGTGCTTGGTAGTACGTTCAATCTTTCGGTGTCCTTGCTCTATGATAGGAGTTCCAAGGCATGTATTTATATTGTTGCTACTACGGGTAAAACGACAAGGTTCGAACATATTATTCGATCTTACTTTGTCTACATTACGTCATCATGCTTCAACCATTACTCTGTTTGTTATGAACTTAATACTTTGAGATGCATGCTGGATGGCGGTCTTGGGTTGGAGTAATCGTATTAGATATCGATGGATGTTGGTCTACTTGTAACGGATGTAATGCCTATATATTGATCATGCCATGAACAATCATCATAACTATGCGCTAATCTATCAATTGCCCAACAGTAATTTGTTTACCCGTTGTTGCTATTCTTATGCGAGAGATGCCTCGAGTCAACCTATGGCCCTAATGTTCATTCACTTTTAATTTTCTAAAACCCTAAAAATACTTGCCGCAGTTTATTTACTTTTGTTTTCCTTTTTACCTATCTACTACTATCATATTTAATCCTTACAATTCGCGAGTATAAGCGGATTGACAACCCTCTTGCCCGCGTTGGGTGCAAGTATTTGCTTTGTGTGTGTAGGTGTCGCTTATGTTGTTTGTGTGGTGTCCCGTACTGGTTCGATAAGCCTTGATACTTAATTGAGGGAAATACTATATGCTACTCTGCATCACCCTTCCTCTTGGAGGAACTCCCAACGCCTATCACTAGCAATCTCCTACCCCAACCGCTGCAAGAAGGTGAAGACGTATGTGTCGAAGACCGAAGCACCAAGGGTGGATCTTCTAATCTTATATGCTTAGTGAATCCGATGATCTATATGCTTAGTGAATCTGATGATATATATGCTTCGTGTAGAATCCAAAGAACTGTTAGTAGTGTAGAATCCATATATACTTATTAGTAGAATTCATGCTTAGTAGAAATATAGTACTGTATTTTCATAGTGTAGAATGTGTGAGGCTACTTATTAATTGATATGTTTTTCTTATTCAGAAATTGCCAAAGAGCCTATCTGAGAGTTGTGGTATCAAGCCTGATGAAGAAGGCTCTGCTGGAATACGCCTTACCGCGAGGGGCTCCGTCACCACTTGTGCGTACGGCGTGGACACGGATGGTTGCACACACTTCAACTCGCTTGGGTGGAAGAGCTTCCTCGTCGGCAAGAATCTTCATGTTGGACAGGCAATCCTAATTACCGTCAGGAACACCCACCGCCCAGGCATGAGGATGATGACCTTCATCGAGATCATCTAGAACTACATATGCATGCATGTGGCTGTTGAACCATATATATGCTATTATGACAACCTAGTAGACTTATCAACAATGATATATCAGTGCATTGTTGACTACTATATATGAGTTTGTGAGATTGTGTGGTTATATTAAATGTGGTATTGTCATTAATGTTTGTGAGATGGTTCTGTGAACTTAGTTTATTTGCACTGGACTTGTCTTGCTTTCCATGAATATTGCATCTGACTTCTTTTTATTATTTTTAATTTCTATTTACCTAGTTGTAGCGTGGGGAGAAAATAGGGCGCTACTACTATGTCATGGTAGTAGTAGCATTTGGTAGATAAAGAGGCGCTACTACTAAGTATTTTAGTTGCAGCGCTTGCTTAGAAACCCGCTACTATTAAATAATAGTTGTAGCACCCTAGCAGTAGCGCGGGTGCCTGCGCTACTAGTATGTAAAAAACCAGCGCCACTAGTAAGGTTTTCTCTAGTAGTGAAGGGGTCCCGAGCTGTGGATCCAGGATCGATGGGTAACAAGGGAAGACGAACACAGTGTTTTACCCAGGTTCGGGCCCTCTCAAAGATGTAAAACCCTATGTCCTGCTTGATTGTATTGATTGTATAATGTGGTTTATAGAGTAGATCTACCTCGAGATCAATGTGAGCTAAACCCTAGGCCACGGGGGATGAAGATAGCTCTCCCGCTAATGACTACAACCCTCGGTTTATATAGACACCGATAGGGCTAGGGTTACCGAAGATAAATTGCAATAAGGAATAGAAGAGACCTTCTGTCTTCGGTTCACACCACGGCCTCATAGATCTCCTATCACAATACGGCTCCACCAGTCCGGCCAATGTACAATAGGTCGTCGCCCCGAGGACCCCTTAATCCATGACTCCCTCAGAGGTGCTTGGTAGTACGTTCAATCTTTCGGTGTCCTTGCTCTGTGATAGGAGTTCCAAGGCATGTATTTATATTGTTGCTACTACGGGTAAAACGACAAGGTTCGAACATATTATTTGATCTTACTTTGTCTACATTATTTCATCATGCTTCAACCATTACTCTGTTTGTTATGAACATAATACTTTGAGATGCATGCTGGATAGCGGTCTTGGGTTGGAGTAATAGTATTAGATATCGATGGATGTCGGTCTAGTTGTAACGGATGTAATGCCTATATATTGATCATGCCATGAACAATCATCATAACTATGCGCTAATCTATCAATTGCCCAACAGTAATTTGATTACCCATTGTTGCTATTCTTATGCGAGAGATGCCTCTAGTCAACCTATGGCCCTTATGTTCATTCAATTTTAATTTTCTAAAACCCTAAAAATACTTGCCGCAGTACTACTATCATATTTAATCCTTACAATTGGCGAGTATAAGCGGAATGACAACCCTCTTGCCCGCGTTGGGTGCAAGTATTTGCTTTGTGTGTGTAGGTGTCGCTTATGTTGTTTGCGTGGTGTCCCGTACTGGTTCGATAAGCCTTGATACTTAATTGAGGGAAATACTATATGCTACTCTGCATCACCCTTCCTCTTGGAGGAACTCCCAAGGCCTATCACTAGCAATCTCCTACCCCAACCGCTGCAAGAAGGTGAAGACGTATGTGTCGAAGACCGAAGCACAGAGGGTGGATCTTCTAATCTTATATGCTTAGTGAATCCGATGATCTATATGCTTAGTGAATCTGATGATATATATGCTTCGTGTAGAATCCAAAGAACTGTTAGTAGTGTAGAATCCATATATACTTATTAGTAGAATTCATGCTTAGTAGAAATGTAGTACTGTATTTTCATAGTGTAGAATGTGTGAGGCTACTTATTAATTGATATGTTTTTCTTATTCAGAAATTGCCAAAGAGCCTATCTGAGAGTTGTGGTATCAAGCCTGATGAAGAAGGCTCTGCTGGAATACGCCTTACCGCGAGGGGCTCCGTCACCACTTGCGCGTACGGCGTGGACACGGACGGTCGCACACACATCAACTCGCTTGGATGGAAGAGCTTCCTCGTCGGCAAGAATCTTCATGTTGGACAGGCAATCCTAATTACCGTCAGGAACACCCACCGCCCAGGCTTGAGGATGATGACCGTCATCGAGATCATCTAGAACTACATATGCATGCATGTGGCTGTTGAACCATATATATGCTAGTATGACAACCTAGTAGACTTATCAACTATGATATATCAGTGAATTGTTGACTACTATATATGAGTTTGTGAGATTGTGTGGTTATATTAAATGTGGTATTGTCATTAATGTTTGTGAGATGGTTCTGTGAACTTAGTTTATTTGCACTGGACTTGTCTTGCTTTCCATGAATATTGCATCTGACTTCTTTTTATTATTTTTAATTTCTATTTACCTAGTTGTAGCGTGGGGAGAAAATAGGGCGCTACTACTATGTGATGATAGTAGTAGCATTTGGTAGAGAAAGAGGCGCTACTACTAAGTATTTTACTTGCAACGCTTGCTTAGAAACACGCTACTATTAAATAATAGTTGTAGCGCCCTAGCAGTAGCGCGGGTGCCTGCGCTACTAGTATGTAAAAAACCAGCGCCACTATTAAGGTTTCCTCTATTAGTGAAGGGGTCCCGAGCTGTGGATCTAGGATCGATGGGTAACAAGGGAAGAAGAACACAGTGTTTTACCCAGGTTCGGGCCCTCTCAAAGAGGTAAAACACTACGTCCTCCTTGATTGTATTGATTGTATAATGTGGTTTATAGAGTAGATCAACCTCGAGATCAATGTGAGCTAAACCCTAGGCTACGGGGGATGAAGATAGCTCTCCCGCTAATGACTACAACCCTCGGTTTATATAGACACCGATAGGGCTAGGGTCGCCGAAGATAGATTACAATAAGGAATAGAAGAGACCTTCCGTCTTCGGGTCACACCACGGCTTCATAGATCACCTATCACAATACGGCTCCACCAGTCCGGCCAATGTACAATAGGTCGTCGCCCCGAGGACCCCTTAGTCCATGACTCCCTCAGAGGTGCTTGGTAGTAAGTTCAATCTTTCGGTGTCCTTACTCTATGATAGGAGTTTCAAGGCACGTATTTATATTGTTGCTACTACGGGTAAAACGACAAGGTTCGAACATATTATTTGATCTTACTTTGTCTACATTATGTCATCATGCTTCAACCATTAGTCTGTTTGTTATGAACTTAATACTTTGAGATGCATGCTAGATGGCGGTCTTGGGTTGGAGTAATAGTATTAGATATCGATGGATGTCGGTCTAGTTGTAACGGATGTAATGCCTATATATTGATCATGCCATGAACAATCATCATAACTATGCGCTAATCTATCAATTGCCCAACAGTAATTTGTTTACCCATTGTTGCTATTCTTATGCGAGAGATGCCTCTAGTCAACCTATGGCCCTTATGTTCATTCACTTTTAATTTTCTAAAACCCTAAAAATACTTGCCGCAGTTTATTTACTTTTGTTTTCCTTTTTTACCTATCTACTACTATCATATTTAATCCTTACAATTGGCGAGTATAAGCGGATTGACAACCCTCTTGCCCGCGTTGGGTGCAAGTATTTGCTTTGTGTGTGTAGGTGTCGCTTATGTTGTTTGCGTGGTGTCCCGTACTGGTTCGATAAGCCTTGATACTTAATTGAGGGAAATACTATATGCTACTCTGCATCACCCTTCCTCTTTGAGGAACTCCCAACGCCTATCACTAGCAATCTCCTACCCCAACCGCTGCAAGAAGGTGAAGACGTATGTGTCGACGACCGAGAAGCACAAAGGGTGGATCTTCTACAAATGTGTGAAGCATCGGGTTGGTAAATGAACTTGAGCCGACATTTTCGTGATTTTTGACTGAAATGGTGACACCTTTTTGACCCATTAATTTGTTGTTTCATGGGATACGTGTGGTTTTGGCACTGGTAATTGGAGTATGTTGTGTACCTTGTTGATCAGAACATACTCACAGGTGATGCTGTTGTGGATGAAGTTGTTGCTGTAGAGGATTTTCGGGAGGTGCTTTTTTTTACAAAATAGAAGGGAGGTGCGCCAGGCTACAATGGAACAAAGTGCAAGTAATGCATCTGCAGGAGGCCTAGTCCAATGAATATCTTCTTACCCCTTCGTAGATGCATGTATCTTAATGATGAGATTGGATGACTACTGAAGTAGACATAGATTGTTGGTTCTCAATCAGCTATAGGGGAGAAAAATAGTAAACTTTAATATCCTTCGCTCTTCTAGGGTCTTTAACGAAAAAGGCTTTCGCCCCGCTATATTGATATAGCAACCGCCCGATACAACAAAGAGTCCAATGCTAGGGCAAACAGTACAAGCATGCCCAAAAGAAACAAAAGAGAAAGAAGAGAGAAAATAATGTCCACAGCGTCGGATCGACGAAAACGATGATAACCCAAAACCGTTGCGCCCACCGGAGATGTACCACCTCGCTCCAGGCACCTCGAACCTCCGCATACCAAGCAGCACCTTCAGGAAGGAACACGACGACGACGGCGCTGCTGCCCGGACAGGTCCTAGGGTTTCCCCCGATACACGGAGGGGCGTGGGGAAGGGGGAGACCCGACGCCCTTCAGGAAGGAACGATGGCACCCACGAGCGTCACCGCGTCGGTGCCGATAAGCCGGCCCGGATTTCTCCCATCCGCCAAACACCCACAACCCCGAACTGTCCGACGGGCACCACCAGACAAGCCACCCACGAACCTGCGCCACCACGGACTTGCCATCATCACCGCCGCCTCACCGTGGTCATCGAAGCGAGACCGACGAGGACGAGAGGGAGCAGCCGGGAACGAGGAACGGCGGCGAGGGCAGCCACGCCGGAGGAGACAACCTCCACCGCCATCGGCGGTCACCGACCGGACGCGGCAAGGGGAGCGTACCAGGCCCTCGAGGCCCG
>NC_057805.1:246740727-246761636 GCF_018294505.1 Triticum aestivum
ACCACCGCCCCCGCAGGAGCCGCTGCAGGCGAGACCAAGGCAGGCCCGCCCAGACCCAGATGGGGCCCAAAAGGGCCCAGATCTGGGCAAGGAGGGCGCCGCCACCATCCACCGCGCCAGCGCGCCGCCACCATCCACTGCGCTAGCGCGCCGCCAAGGGGCTGCCCGCCGCCTCTAGGGCACCTGGAGCTGCGCCGCCAGGAGCAGCCGCCGCTGCCGGAATCACCGTTAACCGAGGAGCACCGCCGCGGGACGCCACCACCCGAGCCGTGGCAACGCGCGCGGGGAAGGGACGGTCGCCGCCGCCACCAACACCACGCGGGCAGGGCCCGGTGGCTGTAACATCCCGGATCCGATGCGCCAGGTGTCTTCCAGTTATTCGTCGTTGTTGCCATGTCATCTGCTTGCGTGTTACATTTTGCCATGTCATCATCTGCATCATATCATCATGTTTTTCAAAACTTGCATCCGGTCTTTTTCCCCGTTGTCCGTTTCGCGATCCGACACTCTCGTGTGCGCCCGTCGCCCCTCTCAGACCTTGTTTCGTGAGCGGGAGAAAAACGATCTCGGAATGGGCCGATATTTGCCGAGTGGCCTTGGTATAGCACCGACAGACCGCCCGTCAAATTTCGTTCCATTTGGAGGTCGTTTGATGCCCCAACATTTAACCGCGTAGCCCGAAAACCCCTTCTCTTTGCAGCCCAACACCTCTTCACACAGCCCAGCTAGCCCATCCAAACCCCCCTCCATGCTCTCGGTCGTTCGATCACGATCGTGTAGGCAAAAACCGCACCTCATTTGGACTCTCCTAGCTCCCTATGCCTTTATAAACACCCCCTCCCCTCGAAATCCGCGGATGAACCCTAGCCCCCTTCCTCTCGCGCCGCCGGACATTTCCCCCGCCACCGGTGGACATGTCCGCCGCCACCGTTCGGCCACTCCCGGGCCACCACGTGTCCCCGCCGCCGCCGTCCTCCACCGCGCGTGCGCCGGCCCGCCAGGCCCCGTCGGGGCCCGCCCGAGCCCGTCCAGCCACGCCGTCGGCCCGCGCCTGCCCCGGCCAGCGCCGCCCGGCCGCCGCCGCCCCCGCGACCGATCCGCGCCGCCCGCGCGCCCCGCGACCCTCACCGCCGCCCGCTCCGCCACCGGCGCCTCCGCCTCGCCGCACGTCCTTCGCCGCCACCGTGCCGTCCACCACCGCCCGGGCTCACCCTCGCCTCCACCGCGCCAGATCCGGCCGGATCCGGCCTCCCACGGGCTCCGACGAGCTTTTCTCCACTCCGGCCGCCGTTCCCCGCAAGTCCGGTGACGTCTCCGGCGAGATCCGCCGCCGCCTCGTTCTGCGTGCCCGGATCAACACTAGATCCGGATGTGATTTTCTTCCAAGTCCCCGGATTTGCAACATTTTCATCCCATGTTCATCATGCCATAACTTCGTGCTCGGTGCTCCGATTCATCCATATAATATATCTAATGTTCATCGTGAGATGCTATTTATTTTGTTACATTGTGCCATGCTTGTTTGAGTTCATCTTGATTCCCTAATCATCGTTGCAAGAGTGCTATAGGATGTTAACTGCCGTCTGTTATCAGAACTTGGTGAATTGTCTTTTTCATTGCATTTTGTGTGTGCATCCTTTGAGCATGTGCTCTACATGTGTTCTGAACTAAATCATGCCATCTTTACAGTGGTCCTTTTCTTGTATTTTTGTGATCTATATGGTGACTAGCACAAGCATGTAAAGTAGCCTCCATGATGTTACTGTTTTCTGTGACTTGGTCATTTCTGCTAAGTCTGAGTCTGTTATATTTTGTTGCCATATAAACCTGCTCCTACAAGTCATTCTATGCATGATCTGGAGAGGTTCACTAAGGATGTTTTGTTATACATGTTATGATCTATCCATCTATGCCCATGTTTGCAATTATGGAGGGCACTAGCATGTCTTAATCTTGCTCTATTTTGCTATAAAATGTTACTGGCAGATTGTTTACATATTAATCATTTTGCCATGGTTGTTACTAGTGATCCTTGTACCCTATGACTATGCTATTGCCATGCTTAGCTTCATAATAATGCCTTCTTACTGTTGGTTACCTTCACCTGCCATGAAATTCTCGGTGGTGAGTGGTTCAAGCTCACCAACATGCCTACTTATCGTTGTTTCTGCCATGTCCTGTTATTTTCACCATGTCTGAATCGGTCATATTACTTGCTATGTTTACATGGGTACCATCATATCTTCTGTGCATTTTTGGCTCATGATCACTAAGGGAAATTTTTTCTAGGCTATTAGTAGATTCATGCCATGCCTTTGTTTGCTATGATCTGTTCCTGTAGCATGTTGTTTGATAGCTCTAAACTTTGCAACCTGATGTTATTTCTGCCATGTCCAGTAATTTCTGCCAAGTCTGTGATCTGTTATTATTTGCAATCTTGCCATGTCCTTTTCAGCATGTTATATTGGTTTCTGGAGATAGCTCAGTGTTCATCTTGTGTTGTGATTTACCTGTAAATCAAGTCCATGCCTTTTGTTTTCATGTTGGGGTGCTGTAGCAGATTGTTTTGATGCTTGCTAGATGACTACTTGCTGTATTGGGCAGATTGTTACTATATCTTGTTTGGAGTGTATGTGTTGCACCGTTGCTCCGTTTTGAGCATGCTCTATATGAAACTTGCTTAGTTTTGCATGTAGTTTCATATCATCATGTTGCATCCACGCCTTAAGTGTGTTTGTTTGATGTTTGAATGCATTTTGCATCAATGCCATGTTTAACTTGTTTTGCTCATATCTTCTGGGCGTAGCTCCGAATCTAATGAACTTTATATGTAACTTGACTAGAATTTCGTGTAGATCATCTTGGTGCATCTTAACTTGCTGTTTAACAACTTGAACATAAGGTTTATTCAGTTCTGGACCAATTTCGGAATTTGCATATGAGGACTTACCGGATTTGTTATATGTTGTTTCCGACCTCATTTAAACTTGCTTTGATGTGTTGTTATTGTATGCATCGTCACATGCCATGAGTAGCTTCATATGGCCTTTGTCATGCATCATACTTGATTGAGCATCATGTCTTGTTCATGTGTGGTGTGTTTACCTTGTTGTGTGCTTATTCTCGATAGTTCCCGTGTCGTTGCGATCGTGAGGATTCGCTCGCCTTCGTAGCTTCATCTTCTTCATGGACTCGTTCTTCTTCCTAGCGGGATTTTAGGCAAGATGACCGTCACCTTGGATCTCATTACTATCATTGCTATGCTAGTAGCTTCGTTCTATCGCTATGCTGCACCACCTATCACTTGCTTTTCAAGCCTCCCAAATTGCCATGAAACCACCTCTAACCTTTGTCACCCTTCTTAGCAAACCGTTGTTTGGCTATGTTACCGCTTTGCTCAGCCCCTCTTATAGCGCTGCTAGTTGCAGGTGAAGATCAAGATTGCTCCATGTTGGATTATGTTTATGTTGGGATATCACAATATCTCTTATATTATTAATGAATCTACATACTTGGTAAAGGGTGGAAGGCTCCACCTTATGCCTGGTGTTTTGATTCCACTCTTGCCGCCCTAGTTTCCGTCATACCGGTGTTATGTTCCTTGATTTTGCGTCCCTTACGTGGTTGGGACCCCTTTGACAGTTCGCTTTGAATAAAACTCCTCCAGCAAGGCCCAACTGTTGGGGATATAACTATTGGTGTCACCCGCCCAGGAGGGGCCGGGTTACATTGAGACGATCATCGCATGAAGCCCAGAATCAAGCTCGAAGATGGCGCGTCAGTAATGGGCTTAAGGCCCAGAGGCGGCTTAAGGCCCGTAGTGGTAAACCGCCATAAGGCGTGACTTGTAGTGTAAGGCAAGAATAGTTAAGAGTCCGAGCCGGACGTTGTTTATAAGCCGGCCGGAACTCTGAGAGCCGCTGGGCGTTAACCCCTCTATATAAAGGGACGACCTGGCGGCGGTTCAGGACAATTAAGATCAGATTGATAGCCAAGCAGAGCGGTTTAGCTCCTGGTCATCGAAACCCTAAGCAATACCACCTCAACTGGAAGTAGGCTTTTACCTTCAACGTAAGGGGCCGAACCAGTATAAACTTCGTGTCCTTTGTCCTGTTTAACCCCTTTAAGCTTCCTAGCGGCGATGGCTCCACGACTAAGTCCTTGCTCGAGGACATCTGCCATGACAATTCCACGACAGCTGGCGCCTACCGTGGGGCCAGCGCACGGTGGATTTGAGTTCTTGGAGGGCAGCTTCGAAGGGCTCAAGGGATACGCTGTGGGCTGGATGACCAAGAGTCGTCGCGGCAAGCTCTACATCAACGATGCAAGCTGGGGCCCCAACGCCGGCTCAATCGAGTACGGGTACCGGGTCCCCTTCGGCGGAATCCACGTTTTCATTGGCAAGATTGGCGAGCCGGGCCCTGAGCCGGACCTCTGCGCCGACCTCATCGAGACGGCTCTGCATGCGAGACCTGCCCGGACTCTGCCTGCCTTGAGGCGTGCTTTCGTGGGATGCGTCCATGGAGGACCCTCTGAAGTATCCCGATCTGGCGATGAGACGGCCGCTCGCTCTGACGATGAGTCATCCACAGATGAGACCAACTCGTTATATCAACTTCAAGATGGCAGGCTCAAGGGTTGTTCCGATGGCGACAGTATCCCGGACCCCTTTGAGCCGCTCAGCCGGGTTGGAATCTTCATGGCCGGAGCACAACCTGTTCAAAACCCCGCTGCTGGGGCAGGAGGCCCTGCGCACTCACCGGCTCAGGTGCTAATGGGTCTCACAGATAAGATGATGGCCCTGTTAACCGCTACGGTCGTCCCAGCAGATCAAGCTCAGCATGACGCGGAGGTGGCACAGTTAGAGCTGGATATAGCGAGAGCCAAGGAAGATCTGGCAGCGGAAGGGATCAGGATGGCTGCAGAGCGGGCGGCTCTCGACGCCCAGACTCAGCTGATTCAGGCGCAGTCTTTCCGGCTCACGATGGATCAGAACGCATCCAATGAGATCATGAGAAGGAGGCATCAGAAGGCTCAATCTCGACTCCCTCCGGTTTACGATCCTCGAAACCTCTTCAACACGCCTGGTGCCGGGCCCAGTAACCCGCCAGAGATCACGGCACCCGGGGCTGGAACCCCGATTCAGCCGGAAGTGATGGGGCCTCCCCGTGTGAACACTACCCCGCCTCAATACGTGCCAATACCACCGGGTCATTATGCCAACCCGTTGGAAAACATGGTCGCCGCAGCGGCGCGACTGGCGGCTCTCCCAATCGAGGGCGACTCTCCAAGGGTGGTCGAAACCCACCGGGTCAGAGAACTTCTTCAGACGGCTCTGGCGCAACAGGAGGCATATTCATATAGCCGGGACAGGATTCATTCAACCCCTCGTCCAGGCCGGAGCCCAAGTTATAGCAGACACATGGTTTCAGCGACCGGCTCAAGTAACGTCCGGCGCCGTGACTTGCCAGCTGGCCACGGCCCGGCTCATAATGGAGCCTTTAACGCGGCAGACCCAGACAGAGCACGGCAACAGGCGGAGTAGATGCCTCAGTTGACGGCTTACCAGCCCCTCCCGGTTTATTCGACGGCTTCTATCGAGGCGGGTATACCTGCGAGGACCGGAGTTGTCCCTTGTCTGGTGCCGGCTCTCCGTAATGAACATCTACCCAAGGATTTCAAAGGACTTAGGAAGGTACCTAATTATACGGCTGATTTACAACCCGGAGCATGGATCAAGAGCTACGAGATGGCTATGGAGTTGCTAGAGGTCAGCGAAGCGGCAATGGCCAAATACTTCACCATGATGTTGGATGGGACCGCCCACACTTGGTTAAAAGGACTGCCGCCTAATTCTATCGGGTCATGGGCAGAGCTAAAAGCCTGGTTCGTCCAAAACTTCAAAGATACATGTAGGCAATCTATGTCAATTGTGGATTTGACTAACTGCAAGCAGCAGGAGGGCGAGTCTACAACCCATTGGGTTCGCCGGGTCAAAGAGATAATACATTCATCTGATAAAATGGATGTCGACTCTTCAGTTTTAATGTTGGAGCAAAATTGTCGTTTTGCGCCCTTGAAGATGAAGCTCGGGCGGCTCAAGCACGATTGCAATGATATGGGTACGCTGATGGCGGCTCTGGTCAAGTACGCCGACTCTGATAGTACCAAGGATCTCGCATCGGATGATGAAAGGACAGGGAAGGGAAAGAAGAACGGCAATGACAAGGGCCCTCAGCATAACCCGGCGAACCAGGGAGGTAACAAACGTAAGGCTGATGGCAGTATGGAGTTTGTGGCCAACGCCAATGCGCAGGGTAAAAACCACCGACGTAAGGGGAGACCACCTCCTCGAGCCGGCGGGTCAGGCCCGACGCTTGAGCAGTTGTTGAATGAGCCTTGTCCAAGGCATGGCTCTAGGGAGAAGCCGGCCACTCATCTATGGAAAGGCTGCGCAATCATGAAAGCCTTCAAAAATTCCAACGCTTTTAATGGCAACAATGGGCAGGGCGGTGGCTCAGGCGCCGGCGGCTTTCATGGCCCGGGCGGCGGCTCAAATTCCAATTCTCAGAATTTTCAAGGGGGTTTTAATCAGCAACCTGGCCAGGGTAATCAACAGCAGCAGCAGGGGGGATACCAGACCAATCCAAAGCAGCTCAATGGTGGACAGTATCATGTGTTTACTACCAGTCTGTGCAAGCGAGATCAGAACCTTCATAAAAGGGTTGTGAATGCTGTTGAACCGGCGGTTCCACGCTATTTAAGATGGTCTGAGCAACCTATTGTATGGAGTAGGGAAGATCATCCTCCCCGGGTTGATAATCCGGGTCACCTGGCATTGGTGGTGGCTCCCCAGGTTGGGGGGTATGAATTCACTAAAGTGCTGATGGACGGAGGCAGCAGCATCAACATCCTCTATTATGAGACCTTCCGTCGTATGGGATTAACTGGTAAAAACCTCAGCCAGTCCAACACTGTTTTCCATGGGGTGGTGCCCGGTAAGTCGGCGTATCCAGTCGGTAAGATCGAGCTGGAAGTAGCCTTCGGAGATGAGTACAACTACAGGGCGGAAAAACTAATCTTTGAGGTGGTTAAAATAAGAAGCCCGTACCATGCTTTATTTGGGCGACCGGCTTACGCCAAGTTCATGGCACGGCCGTGTTATGTATATTTGCAGCTCAAGATGCCGGGTCACAATGGGACCATTACGGTTCATGGCAGCCGAAAGATAGCCTTGGAGTGTGAGGAAGGTGACGCTGCTTACGCTGAATCTGTTTGTGCGACAGAGGAATTGAAGTTTTACAAGGATAATGTTGACCCGGCAGATATGACGTCTTTGAAAAAGCCAACCACGGAGCATGAGCCGGTAATGAAATTTAAGTCAGCTGATGAGACTAAACTTGTTGACTTTGTTCCAGGTGACTCATCTAAGCAGTTCAGCATCAGTGCCAATCTGGATCCGAAATAGGAAGGCGCGCTCATCGAGTTCATCCGTGAGAACAGGGACATCTTTGCATGGAAACCTTCTGACATGCCGGATGTACCAAGAGAACTCGCTGAGCACACTCTCAATATTGATCCGAAATTTAAGCCAGTCAGGCAATTCCTCCGGCGGTTTAATGAGGAGAGGCGAAAAGCCATTGGTGAGGAAGTAGCCCGGCTCTTGGCGGCCGGGTTTATCGTTGAAGTCTTTCACCCAGAATGGTTAGCTAACCCGGTGCTCGTGCTCAAGAAGAACGGCACCTGGCGTATGTGCGTGGATTATACGGATTTAAACAAGGCTTGTCCGGCGGATCCTTTTGCTCTCCCTCGTATTGATCAAATTATTGATGCTACGGCGGGTTGTGAGCGTTTGAGTTTTTTGGATGCGTATTCTGGTTACCATTAGATCAAAATGGCTGTTAAGGACCAAGAGAAGACGGCGTTCATTACTCCTTTTGGAGCCTTCTGTTATGTGTCTATGCCTTTTGGGCTCAAGAGTGCACAGGCGACTTACCAGTGTTGCATGCAGAATTGTCTTCATAATCAGATTGGGCACAATGTTCATGCCTATGTGGATGATATCGTGGTCAATCCAGAAAGAAGGAGACCTTGATAGATGATCTAAGACAGACCTTTGATAATCTCCGGGTCTACAAGATGATGCTTAACCCGGCCAATTGTGTCTTTGGTGTTCCTGCAGGCAAGCTCTTGGATTTTCTGGTTTCTCATAGAGGCATTGAGGCTAACCCGGAGAAGATCAAGGCAATCACCTCTCTGGCTAAGCCGGCGTGCATAAATGACGTCCAGCATCTGGCGGGTCGCATCGCTGCTTTGAGTCCGTTTATAAGCCGGTTGGGTGAAAAGGCTATGCCACTGTATCAGATGATGAAGAAAACAGACGACTTTGTCTAGAATGATGCTGCCAATGCTGCTTTTGAGGACTTCAAAAAACAACTAGTTGAGCCGCCAGTCCTTGCTGCTCCTGTCAACAAGGAGCCTTTATTGCTGTATGTCGCCGCTAACACACGAGCCGTCAGTGTAGCTGTGGTGGTGGAGCGTAAGGAAGCGGGTAAGGAGCATCCGGTTCAGCGGCCGGTTTACTACATCAGCGAAGTACTCATTGAGTCCAAACAACGGTATCCACATTGGCAGAAGCTTGTTTATGGGGTGTTCATGGCAAGCCAGAAGCTTAAGCATTATTTCCAGGGCCACCCTATCACTGTGGTCAGTTCTGCTCCCCTAGGAGATGTCATCCAAAATAGAGAAGCCATAGGAAGAGTTGCTAAGTGGGCTATAGAAATTGGGCCTCATGGTGTAAAATACGTGCCACGCACTGCTATCAAATCTCAAGCATTGGTGGATTTCATCAACGATTGGACAGAGCTGCAGGTACCTGAAGAGAAACCGGATAATACATACTGGACTATTCACTTTGACGGGTCCAGGCAATTGGAGGGCTCGGGGGCTGGAGTTTTGTTAGCTTCCCCTCGAGGTGACAAGTTTTGTTATGTACTACGGTTGATGTTTCCCTGTACTAACAATGCAGCTGAGTACGAGGCCTTGCTCCATGGTCTTCGGATGGCTAAGGAGATGAGCTTAAGCCGGGTAAGGTCCTTTGGCGACTCAGATTTAGTGGCCCAACAAGTATCAGGCAAGTGGGATTCCAAGGATCCCCTCATGGCGGCTTATCGCCGCGAAGTTCATGCCATTGCTGGACACTTTCAGGGTTACCAAGTAGAGCACATCGATCGCAGAAAGAACGAGGCGGCTGATGCATTAAGCTGGCTGGGCTCTCAGCGAAAACCGGTGCCGCCTAATACTTTCTTGGATATTCTACATAACCCTTCTGTCAAGTTGCCTACAGAGGAAGACTTGGCTATTCCTGACCCAGAAGCACAATTGGTGGCGGCTCTCCATGTTATCCCGGATTGGACAGTGCCATACTTGGCTTACATGACCCGGGGAGAATTGCCTGAGGATGAAACTTTGGCCAGACAAATAACCCGGCGATCTAAGTCAATGATAATTATCAATGGTGAGCTGCATCATCGCAGTGTCACTGGAGCTTTTCAGCGTTGTGTTTCCTCTGAGGAAGGTCAAGAAATTTTACGTGAGATTCACGAGGGAGATTGTGGCCATCATGCCGGCTCAAAATCCCTTGTGGCCAAGGCTTTTCATCATTGTTTTTATTGGCTGACGGCTCATGCTGATGCAGAGGACTTGGTCAGCAAATGTGACGGTTGTCAGAAGTTCTCAAGACGGGCTCACGTGCCGGCTCAAGAGTTGAGGATGATTCCAATCACTTGGCCGTTTGCAGTCTGGGGGCTTGATATGGTTGGGCCTTTCAAAAGGTCCAAGGACAAAAAGACCCACCTCTTGGTTGCGGTTGACAAGTTTACAAAGTGGGTAGAGGCAGAGCCAGTTAGTAAGTGTGACGCAGCCACGACGGTCCAGTTCATGAAAAAGGTGATATTTCGCTTTGGTTTTCCACACAGCATTATAACTGACAATGGTACCAATCTGTCTAAAGGCGCCATGGAGGAATTTTGTCAACAAGAGCATATTCGGCTTGATGTTTCATCAGTGGCTCACCCTCAATCCAATGGTCAAGCTGAGAGAGCCAGTCAGGAAATCTTGAAGGGCATCAAGCCCCGGCTTTTGGTCCCTATGCAACGGACGCCGGGTTGTTGGGTGGAGGAGTTACCCTCCGTGTTATGGAGCATCAATACTACTCCTAACAGGTCTACGGGTTACACGCCTTTCTTCATGGTTTATGGAGCGAAGGCGGTCCTCCCTAGCGACATCCGTCATGACTCGCCTCGAGTGGCGGCTTATGTCGAGGCAGATAATGAGCAGGCGCGTCAAGATGCTCTTGACTTGTTGGACGAACAACGTGACGTAGCAGCAGCTCACTCGGCGATTTACCAACAAGACCTGTGCCGCTATCACAACCGCCGGGTTAAGTCCAGGGTCTTTCAGGAAGGTGATCTGGTGCTCCGGCTCATCCAGGATCAAACAGACGCACACAAGGTATCCCCGCCTTGGGAAGGGCCCTTTGTGGTCAGCAAGAACTTGCACAACGGGTCATACTACCTTATCGATGTTCGGGAGCACAAAGATTCACGTAAGTCGGAGGAGGAGACCCGCCGGCCGTGGAACATAGCTCAGCTTCGGCCTTATTACACTTGAGCCACCGGCTCTCATAATGTCCATATTTCTATAGCCATGTATATATTGAGATAAATAATAAAGCAGGACCTCTGTCCTTTTTTCCTCCAAAGGTAAATGTATCATTGTTATTTTCATCATAATATTACATGGTCACTTGGAGGTTGATCCGGCTTATGATCGTATTCGAATCTAGCCATTAAAAATATGATCACTTGGGGGCTTCCTGTTCAAACATAGGTCGTATTCGAACCAAAGAGAACATAGCTGTCGATACCCACTTGATTGCCATATTGCCGAGCTCATTGGGGAGTTTTTCTTGATCATATTTGAACCATAGCTTAACCCCCTTTGGGAACCGACGTGGATCGTATTCGAATCAGCGTCGTTAAAAAACTCTCAAGGTCATTTGGGGGCTTCCTGTTCAAACATAGGTCGTATTCGAACCAAAGAGAACATAGCTGTCGGTACCCTCTTGATCAGCAACGCCAAAGCCATCGGGGGCTATATGATCGTATTCGAATCTTAGCTTAACCCCTTTGGGACGGTTCTCTGGTCGTATTCGGATCAGAAGCCCCTAAATTTTTTTGAGATCTCTTGGTTTGCAAACCAGTTCTTTTGATCATATCAAAAGTATTCAAGGGTGGTTCTTATTCCACCGGCTTAACCTTGATTAATAATGTTGGTAGTACATAATAAGCATTATATAAGCTGGTTTTATTAAACCGGAGTTGAGTTCTCAACCTCATTATTCGGGTTACATAAACCGGAAGTGTATTTGAAGGCTCGCAGGTATGCTATTATGGTATCTCGATGATATAATTGAGGGCCGGTTTATTATGACTTTGATTCATATTCCGGGTTATATGACTCTCCGTGCGGTAAGCCGCCTAGAGACTTGTGACTTGTTTTTCTATGCAGGACAATTAAAGACAGCTATTTAAACTTAAGAAAAGTAGAGGATCAAACATAACCCAGAAGAATATAAAAGAGCAGTTTAAATGGAGTTAAGCACTACACACGTGCACGATGGCACGACAAAATTAAGTGTTCGTCCTACTCTATTACATGACTCCCCGAGTCCGAAAGGTGAGGCATCGTCTTTTAAGACATCATATGAGCCGCCTTCGAGATCAAGGGCGTTGTTGGCCTGAGGTTTCCGTGTCATCCCTCTCCGCTCCTCCGGCTGTGTCCAAGACCTGGAAGGTTGATGATTTCCAGTCAATGCCACTCAAGGCTTCAAATTGAGCCTCATCATCAATTAAGCCGGCCGGGTCAACTTCAGGGGCGAAGGTATGCTTACGAGTCGGAGGAATCAGGCTGACTGCTTCATAGCGTGGTGTTGGGATCCTCTGATTCTCCGTGTCATAGCCCGGTTGATACTTGGTAAGGTCTGTATCATTACCAATCAAGGTGGCCACCGGGCGCACGCTCTTCACATAGGCGGCAAAGTCTTTCTGGTCAAAGGGGGTGCCGTCTTCCTTCAAGCTGGGATATCCAAGAGCGATGTCGGCCGGGTCTAGCTCCGGTAGAAACGCCTTGGCCCGGCTAAGAGCGGCTATAGCTCCGGCTCTTGCAGAAGCCTGTCTCAACTCTTGGAAGCGTTGAGGAAGTACGGCAAGCCGCCTGAGTACATCTGTCAGGTGAGTGGGAACCTCATTTGACAGAGCCACAACGGCTAAGGCACGCTGTGACCCGGTGTAAAGTTGTTCTACCAAGGTATAAACCGCCTTCAGCTTGGTCAGCACGTTCTGATTGAGATTGGCACTTCTGGGACCTGCATTACAAAGTCAGGTGAGCTGATGGCAATGGTGATACGTATGGGAAATGAACGATGTAAACTAGTTAGAAACTTACAGAGTAACTTACCGAAGATTGCGGAGACCATCTGAGATACATGGCATTTTAAGCCGGAAAGTTCGGCGGTTCTTTCAGTAAGAGCGGCCTCCGCTTGTTCGGCCCGGCTGAGCAAGGCAGTTTTGTCATCCGCCCAAGCTTTTCTTTCTGCTTCAAACTTTTTCTTCAGTTTCTCTTGTGCAGATACACTGAATTCAAATTTGGAATTGGCCTTTTGGGTCTCACTTTCCTGAGTCTTCAGGCAGTTCTTTAGACCAGAGATTTCCGATTCAAATTTCTTATAGGCAGCCTGTACAAATTCCGGGTTACAGTTAGGGTGATTATAAATGCAACATTAAGTCCCAAGCACTTTGCAAGCATAGACACTTGGCACTTGGGGGCTAATGCAGGCTGAAAAGCTCTATTTACAGTGCCGGTTCATGAAAATAAGTCCCAAGTACTTTGCAGGCAAAGGTACTTGGCACTTGGGGACTAATGTGTAAAGTTGCTCAACTACTTGATTAAAGTAAGGAAAGGACCAGGTCAACTATGCTGTTTAAGCCGGCCCTTGAGTGTTACCAGGTAAGCCGGTTTTCTTGCAGTGATTATTGAGCCGGTATTAAATCTACAACATATTTTATCATAAGTCATAGACTTGGGGGCTGGCATGGTAAGGATACGTATGGAGTAAGCAAGAGAGTCATACCTAAGATTTTTGCTGTATTTGCTTCACCATGTCAATTTCCAGGTCCCGGCTGTTGTGCACTTGATTAACATAGCCAGAGACAATATCTCCAATGCTCAGATTAGCATAGTCAGTGATGTCCAGCCTGGCCCTGCGGCGTTCCAGAAGTTCTTCCTTGGCAGAGCATCTAGCTAACACGGTGGGTCTTCCCGGTTCGACAAACTCTGTCCGGGTGATTACAACATCCGGATCATCTGGATGAGCCGGGCTGGGGATCTCCAGGTTATCAGAGCCTTCCATAACTTGTTCATCAGATGGAGCAGCGGTGGTCTCAGGAGCTGGTGCAGACGGCGGCTCATGAGCAGAAGCCTCAGGTTCAGTCAGGACCGGCTCTTCGGCCGGCTTATTTTTCTTCGCCCTCTTGCTGGGCTTTACTTGTACACTGAAAGTCAAAGAGTTAGTGCAAAAACATGAGTAAGATATGCACAAATTAAGCTGATCATCATTACCCGGGTGCGGTCTTGAAGGCCGGCAAGCTAGACTGCATCGAGTCGCCGGAGGAAGGTGAAGTTCCCTGGTAGTTTGAATCAGAAGAATTGAGTGGTTGACGAGTGACGCCCGCCAAAGGATGAAAAGGATATAAGTCGGAGATAACCTCAGTCCGGCGCTTCCTTGATGCTTCGGGTAAGCCGGAGGAGAGGTCTGCGTCTTTGCTGGTCCGGGTCTGCCTCCGGCTCTCATAAATTTGTCGCTTCAAAAGAAATTGAGGATCTTGATAAGCTAAAGGATGTGAAAATCTTACTTTCCGGGTTACTCTTCGAACTTTCCGTCTCGGCAAAGGCTCGGAGTCGGATGAAATTATAGTTACCTCTTCATTCACTTCGTGACTTGTTCCAGTATCCTCCTGCTGATAATCCATGTCAATAAGATGGTTAAAAAGGAGCCTAAAGAGTCAAAAACTACCTCTGACTCGGAGGTGTCTTCCAGACGAAGCAGGTTTGAGGCGCTAGGTTTACTCCCCTTCTTACGGGGAGCGGCTTTCCTGGCGGCTTTTTTAACTTTCCTGGCTTTTTTGGCAGCTTCATGGTCATACTTGACCTTCCAGAATTTATCATTAGCCTGTAAAATACAACAAAGATTAGTAAGTTAAGACAAAATCGTTAAAATGGAAGGAGAAGCATTCAGGTCAATGGTTTACCGCAGGAGCCGGGTTAGTCTTGCAGAAAGGGCTTAAGCCCACTCTCCCGCAATCTGCCAGGCTCTCGTTCAGAAGTGACTTGGTTGTATCATCAATGACGTCCTCAGGTAAGTCGTCTGGACTGTGTCGTAGAGGATCATCTTTCCGGCCTGTGTAATCACACATCAAGCCGGGGCGGCGGCTTAAAGGAATCACCCGCCAGGCAACCCAGACCCGGACCAGATCAATACCATTCAAGCCATTCTCCAGAAGAGCTTTGATTTTGTTGATGGTGGGTGTAAGTGGTTGACATTCAGCTTGAGATAATTTGTCTGGCAAGGGGTGATTTGATTCCAGACGCAGGGCGCGAAAGCCGGGCAGAGGGTTCTCATCAGCCGGAGATGTGTCCTGGCAGTAGAACCATGTCTGGTTCCAATCTTTCGGGTGGCTTGGCGGCTCAGCATAAGGAAAGAGACAATCTCCGCGTCGTTGGATTGAAATTCCGCCAAGTTCCAAGCTAGGCCCGTTGGCACATTCATTCTGGCGGTTCAGGTAAAATAACTCCCTAAAGAGCAGCAAGCTGGGTTCTTCTCCGTGGTACACCTCACAGAACGCTTGGAAGTTGCAGATGTTTGACACGGAATTGGGTCCGATGTCTTGAGGTCGCAGGTCAAAGAAGTGCAGGACATCTCTGAAGAACTTTGAGCCGGGAGGAGCAAAGCCCCGGTTCATGTGATCAGTAAATATGACAACTTCCCCATCCTTGGGTTGAGGCCTCTCTTTTGACGGGTCAGGAGCATGATAGGACATGACCTCTTTCTTTGGCAGATAACCCATTTTCACGAAATCAGCTAAGATGCTGTCGGTGACGTTGGATCTAACCCAGTTGCATGTGATGGGTGCTTTGGGAGCCTTAGGTGGCATTGTGAAAGATGGAAGCCT
Source organism: Triticum aestivum (assembly GCF_018294505.1). Taxonomy (NCBI): domain Eukaryota; kingdom Viridiplantae; phylum Streptophyta; class Magnoliopsida; order Poales; family Poaceae; genus Triticum; species Triticum aestivum. Next base: position 246,756,018 of record NC_057805.1, read on the forward strand.
ATGACAAAATAAAGTTTCCGGTTCAAATTTAAGCCGGAGGAAAATTTCAGTTCAGTATTCAAGATGGCGGCTTATGAAAGGACCTAATGATATATGGTTAATTGTGTCAGGTTATTTAAGCCGCCGTGGACATCATGAGCAATTAAGTTATTTAACTCTATTACGAATGATCATGAAATTTCACAAAGCATGGCTTCTTTTACGCTGGCGATATGACCCGCCATGGTTAACAGATGCAGTTTTTGCCTAAGTGTTGCACAAACAAGTTTCACAGATTACAGGGATCATTTTGGATCGAACGATCGTCCAGAAAAGAAAAATTTCTAGACCTAAAAACTGATACGGAGAAGTTCATAAGCTCTAAATGAGGTCTTTTTGCAAGCAAAAGGGGTCTGCTAATATTGAAAATGGGCGTGAAACGACTACCGCCGGAGTTGTGCATTACTCTTGGATCAAAGGGAGCCATTGTGGAAGAACTGCGAAGGAATCGCGAGGAACCACGAAGAACACAGAAGAAACTTGCGAACCCTAATGTGGATCTAGTATACGAGACGGCGATGACTTACTGGTGCTGACGAGCAGCGGAGATGCGTCGTGGTTCTCTGGTCAAGACAGGTCGATGCAACGGCCTTGGTTGGTGCAGACGGGATGCGCGGCGGCGGCGGCGGAGCTCGGGCTCTGGGGTGTCGAGAGGAGGAAGACGATGGAAAGGGAAGAGTGATGAAGACCTGAGGGCCGGGCCTATTTATAAGGGACGGCTGATGAGTGGGCGCGAGAAACGAGGAGGCTGAAGACATGATTATCCAGCTGTAGAGGCGCCTCGATTTTTGGGATAGTTATTAGGATAAGGATCCATTGAGATACGTTGGACGGAACGTGCATTAATGGCGGATGACGTCACGGCGGGTTACCAAGAATCCAGAAGATGACGTCATGGCGGGTTATAACCTTCGCGCAAACAGAAGCCGGAAGATTTTCTCTTAAGGTATTGAAGATTGACATCAACCGGTTCAAATCAATCCGGGGCCTAATGTTGGGGATATAACTATTGGTGTCACCCGCCCAGGAGGGGCCGGGTTACATTGAGACGATCATCGCATGAAGCCCAGAATCAAGCTCGAAGATGGCGCGTCAGTAATGGGCTTAAGGCCCAGAGGCGGCTTAAGGCCCGTAGTGGTAAACCGCCGTAAGGCGTGACTTGTAGTGTAAGGCAAGAATAGTTAAGAGTCCGAGCCGGACGTTGTTTATAAGACGGCCGGGACTCTGAGAGCCGCTGGGCGTTAATCTCTCTATATAAAGGGACGACCCGGCGGCGGTTCAGGACAAGTAAGATCAGATTGATAGCCAAGCAGGGCGGTTTAGCTCCTGGTCATCGAAACCCTAAGCAATACCACCTCAACTGGAAGTAGGCTTTTACCTTCAACGTAAGGGGCCGAACCAGTATAATCTTCGTGTCCTTTGTCCCGTTTAACCCCTTTAAGCTTCCTAGCGGCGATGGCTCCACGACTAAGTCCTTGCTCGAGGACATCTGCCGTGACAATTCCACGACACCAACCTTGGGAGTCATGCTCTCGAGGGTCATCTTATATTACCCCCCCCCCCCGGGCCAGTGCTCCTCAGAGTGTTGGTCCAAACTAGAGCCACTTGCAGCGCCACCTCGGGGAAACTTGAGGGCTGGTTTTAGTTGTACGTAGTGTTCATCCGGTGTGTCTTGAGAAGGAGGTACGTGCGACTCCTATCGGGATTGTCGACACATCGGGCGTCTTTGCTGGACTTGTTTTACCATTGTCGAAATGTCTTGTAACCAGGATTCCGAGACTGATCGGGTCTTCCCGGGAGAAGGAATATCCTTCGTTGACCGTGAGAGCTTATAATGGGCTAAGTTGGGACACCCCTGCAGGGTATTATCTTTCTAAAGCCGTGCCCGCGGTTATGTGGCAGATGGGAATTTGTTAATATCGGTTGTAGAGAACTTGACACTTGACCTTAACTAAAACGCATCAATCGCATGTGTAGCCGTGATGGTCTCTTCTCGGCGGAGTCCGGGAAGTGAACATGGTTTCTGGGTTATGTTTGACGTAAGTAGGAGTTCAGGATCACTTCTTGATCATTGCTAGTTTCACGGCCGTTCCGTTGCTTCTCTTCTCGCTCTTATTTGCGTAAGTTAGCCACCATACTTGCTTAGTCGCTGTTGCAACCTCACCACCTTATCCATTCCTTTCCCTTTAAGCTTTGCTAGTCTTGATACCCATGGTAATGGGATTGCTGAGTCCTCGTGGCTCACAGATTACTACAACACAAGTTGCAGGTACAGGTTTTGCGATGATCATGACGCGAGAGCAATGCTATTTGTTTTGGAGTTCTTCTTCTGCTTCTTCGATCAGGGGATAGGTTCCAGGTCGGCAGCCTGGGCTAGCAGGGTGGATGTTGTTTGAGCTTCTGTTTGTGTTTCATCCGTAGTCGGGTGTTGATCTTATGTATGATGTATTGATGTATTCTTGCGACATGTGAATGCCTTGTATGTATCCCCATCTCTTATGTAATGTCGGTGTAATGATATCCACCTTGCAAAAGCGTTTCAATATGCGGTTCAATCCTTGGTGGGACCTTCGAGTCTCTTTAGGATAGTATCGCATATTGGGCGTGCCAAGTTGGTACCAGAGCCTCGACCGACCCTAGGAGCCCCCCTTGATTGATCGTGTAGTTTGGCCGTTGTTGAGTCTAGAAGAAAACAGTGTTCAGAGTCTAGCTATATCGGAGAGTAGGAATTCTTTTTGCTCCTCTGCCCCTTCGTCGCTCTGGTGAGAAATCTTGACGTAGGTGTTTTGAACTATTGCTCTTCCCCTTCAAATTTTTGTTAGGATCTCGCGGTTAGTTTTCGTTCGTTCTCCATCCTCTTTTCAATCCGGCGCACTTCTCTTCGAGTGTTTTCGATCCTCGTCATCTTTTGCGAGATCAGTCCTCAGTTATTTCTCTTCTGACGTTGTTTTTCCCCACCCGAAGTTGTCCTTGTTTTTTTTCCCAGCCACCCACCCTTTTTCTCCTCAGAACCGGAGTCTGTAATCGAGTATCCATCTTACTCGTGCGAAGTCTTTGCATTCTTTCCTCAATGATTTCAACCGGTGTTTTCTCTTCAAAGCTATTTGTTGATTTCCCCTTCCAAGTTGTCGTTGTTTTTCCCGCCCTCCCATCCCCTCTTATTCCCGGAGCCTGAGTCTCTTTCGAGCATCAATTTCATTTGTGCGGAGTATCTTCAGTCTTCCCTCAATTATTTCAACCGGGGAATTCTCGTCTCGCTTGACATTCTTCATCTTTTTTCTTCTCCGGTGGATTCAATTCCAATTTTCGGTAGTGATTATATTTTTTTCCTCGGTTCAAATGTTTCCCGTTGCTCGTTCCCACTCGTCATTTAATTGTTCCGGAGTGTTGAAGACATCTCAGAAGATTCGTGTTTGCATCCATCTAATTCGAGGTTGTCACCTCATTCAAATATTTCAATTATTCCGGTGCATCATCTATCTCTTAAACAAGCCTTCTTCAACGGTGTTTCTTTTTAGTGGGCCCTAACCCACAGGACTTTTCCCAGGATCTTACCCGACTCTTCTAATTTCCCGGAGCGATTCTCAAATCCTTTTCGAAGTGTGATGTAAGTATGAATTTCATTAGTCAGACGCTTTCCAAGATCAATTTCAAATTATTTCATTGTTGGCTCAACCTCTTAGCTTTTCATTCTCCCGGAGTATCTCAACAATTTTGGTGTTCTTTCTCGTCGTCATTCTCAACATTGAAGACCGAAGAAGAATTTTTCTTAAATCTTGTCCATTCTCCCGGAAATTCGCGGTGCTAGCTCGATGGTTATCCTTTCAAATTGTTACAAGTCGTGCAATTATTTTCATCCATCCGGAGTATTTCAGGAGTTGTTTTCTCTCTCGATCATCGGAAGGCCATCTTTTCAGAAGATTTCTTCGTCCCAAGTTTTCAGATCCGTTCATCAATTATTCTATATTCGTGCCCCTTCGTTCGTTTACATATTCTTTCGGTGCTTCGTTCAAGTATGCTTCAATCAGCTCGCGATCTCTTCTTTCAATTGCATCTTGATTCCCTCAAGTATATTTGTGCTTTTCCTACTTTTCCCGGTGAGTCATTCTCCTTCGTCATTTAATTTTGAATTCCTACGGTGGCTCGTTCAAGATTCCTTCTGTTGTTATCATATCAATTAATTCATTCTTCTTTCTTCAAGTGGAGTAATCTCTTCTTTTCGGAGTTTGTTCATCTTATCACATTCTCGGTTCAAAGTATTTTCATCTTTTATTTTCCGGAGTTCATCACGGTGGCTCGTCGTGATTTAATTCATTCCTCAAGTGTTCATCAAGATTTTTATCGAAGGAGCTCAAGTATCTTTCCTTCTTGCTTTTCGAAGTGCAATTAATTCTCCGTATTCTTTTGAAGTGGAGTTTTGCATTTCTTCGTTCTTCTCATCTATCCAATCATTTCCGTTTGTGGCCGGTTATCACCTTATGATCTTGAGATGTTACATATAAGACCACAACAAGCTAAGTCTTTTGTTGTTGAATTACAAAAACTCCGTTCAATGTTTCCTCCTAAGGATGCTCTCTATTTCATTCGTGGTAGAAGTTGTCATCTTCTTCCCCGTTCTTTTCATTCCACTCTTTCAAGTCTTCCGGAGGTTTTGTGTTGTTCCTCAAGTCAAGTATTGTTCAATTTCTCAAGCTCGTGTTCTATTCCTCCATGTTTCAGCCGGAGTGCTGCCTAAATCCTTTCAGTCTTTTCGTTTCTTATCTTGTGCTAACCGGAGTGGTTTCAAGTCTATCTGATTCCGTGAGCATTTGATTCTCGTCATTCTCGTCGTTCCTCTCTTCTTCTCGAGTGCTCTCGATTCTTTATTTTCCACTTGCGTTCTTATTTCACCTCATCCCTTTTTCCTTCCGTCTCGGTCCTAAGATCTCGGGACGAGATCTCTTGTTAGTGGAGGAGTGTTGTAATGCCCCGGATCCGATGCGCCAGGTGTCTTCCAGTTATTCGTCGTTGTTGCCATGTCATCTTCTTGCGTGTTACATTTTGCCATGTCATCATCTGCATCGCATCATCATGTTTTTCAAAACTTGCATCCGGTCTTTTTCACCGTTGTCGGTTTCACGATCCGACACTCTTGCGCGCGCCCGTCGCCCCTCTCAGACCTTGTTTCGTGAGCGGGAGAAAAATGTTCTCGAAATGGGCCGAGATTTGCCGAGTGGCCTTGGTATAGCACGGACAGACCGCCCGTCAAATTTTGTTCCATTTGGAGGTCGTTTGATGCCCCAACGGTTAACCACGTAGCCCGAAAACCCCTTCTCTTTGCAGCCCAGCACCTCTTCACATAGTCCACCTAGCCCATCCAAACCCCCTCCCTGCTCTCGGTCGTTCGATCACGATCGTGTGGGCGAAAACCGCACCTCATTTGGACTCTCGTAGCTCCCTATGCCTTTATAAACACCCCCTCCCCTCGAAATCCGCGGATGAACCCTAGCCCCCTTCCTCTCGCGCCGCCGGACATTTCTCTCACCACCGATGGACATGTCCGCCGCCACCGTTCGGCCACTCCCGGGCCGCCCCGTGTCC
>NC_057805.1:246761993-246765787 GCF_018294505.1 Triticum aestivum
GCCCGGCGACCCTCACCGCCGCCCGCTCCGCCACCGGCGCCGCCGCCTCGCCACCACCGTGCCGTCCACCACCGCCCGGCCTCACCCTCGCCGGCGCGCCAGATCCGGCGAGATCCGGCCGGATCCGGCCTCCCACGAGCTCCGACGAGCTTTTCTCCACTCCGGCCGCCGTTCCCCGCAAGTCCGGTGACGTCTCCGGCGAGATCCGCCGCCGCCTCGTTCTGCGTGCCCGGGTCAACCCTAGATCCGGAGGTGATTTTCTTCCATGTCCCCGGATTTGCAACATTTTCATCCCATGTTCATCATGCCAGAACTTCGTGCTCCGTGCTCCGATTCATGTATATAATATACCGAAATGTTCATCGTGAGATGGTCTTCATATTGTTCCATTCAGCCATGCTTGTTTGAGTTCATCTTGATGCCCTAATCATCGTTGCAAGAGTGCTATAGGATGTTAACTGCTGTCTGTTATCAGAACTTGGTGATTTGTCTTTTTCATTGCATTTTGTGTGTGCGTCCTTTGAGCATGAGCTCTACATATGTTTTGAACTACATCATGCCATCTTTACAGTGGTGTTTGTCTCGTATTTTTGTGATATATGTGGTGACTAGCACAATCATGTAAAGTAGCCTCCATGATGTTACTGTTTTCTGTGACTTGGTCATTTCTGCTAAGTCTGAGTCTGTTATTTTTGTTTCCATGTAAACCTGCTGGTACAAGTCATTCTATGCATGATCTGGAGAGGTTCACTAAGGATGTTTTGTTATACATATTATTCTATATCCATCTATGCTCATGTTTGCAATTATGTAGGGCACTAGCATGTCTTAATCTTGCCCTACTTTTGCTATAAAATGTTCTTGACAGATTGTTTACATGTTAATCCATTTTGCCATGGTTGTTACTAGTGATACATGTATCCTATGACTATGCTATTGCCATGCTTAACTTTATAATAATGCCTTCTTACTGTTGGTTACCTTCACATGCCATGAAATGCTCTGTGGTGAGTGGTTCAAGCTCACCAACATGCCTACTTATCGTTGTTTCTGCCATGTCCTGTTATTTTCACCAAGTCTGAATCTGTCATATTACTTGCTATGTTTACATGGGTAGCATCATATCTTCTGTGCATTTTTGGCTCGTGATCAGTAAGGGACTTTTGTTCTAGGCTATTAGTGAATTCATTCCATGCCTTTGTTTGCTATGATATGTTCCTGTAGGATGTTGTTTGATAGCTCTAAACTTTGCAATCTGATGTTATTTCTGCCATGCCCAGTAATTTCTGCTAAGTCTGGGATCTGTTATTATTTGCAATCTTGCGATGTCCTTTTGAGGATGTTCTATTGGTTTCTGGAGATAGCTCAGTGTTCATCTTTTGTTGTGCTTTACCTGTTTATCACGCCCATGCCTTTTGTTTTCATGTTGGGTGCTGTATCATGTTGTTTTGATGCTTGCTAGATGACTACTTGCTGTTTTGGGCAGATTGTTGCTATATCTTGTTTGGAGTGTATATGTTGCACCGTTGCTCCGTTTTGAGCATGTTCTATATGAAACTTGCTTAGTTTTGCATGTAGTTTCATATCATCATGTTGCATCCACGCCTTGAGTGTGTTTCTTTGATGTTTGAATGCATTTTGCATCAATGCCATGTTTAACTTATTTTGCTCATATCTTCTGGGCCGTAGCTCCGAATCTAATGAACTTTATATGTAACTTGACTAGAATTTCGTGTAGATTATCTTGGTGCATCTTAACTTGCTGTTTAACAACTTAAACATAAGGTTTATTCAGTTCTGGACCAATTTCGAAACTTGCATATGAGGACTTACCGGATTTGTTATATGTTGTTTCCGGCCTCATTTAAACTTGCTTTGATGTGTTGTTCTTGTATGCATCGTCGCATGCCATGAGTAGCTTCATATAGCCTTTGTCATGCATCATACTTGATTGAGCATCATGTCTTGTTCATGTGTGGTGTGTTTACCTTGTTGTGTGCTTCTTCTCGATAGTTCCCGTGTCATTGCGATCGTGAGGATTCGCTCGCCTTCGTGGCTTCATCTTCTTCATGGACTCGTTCTTCTTCCTAGCGGGATTTCAGGAAAGATGACCGTCACCTTGGATCTCATTACTATCATTGCTATGCTAGTTGCTTCGTTCTATCGCTATGCTGCGCCACCTATCACTTGCTCTTCAAGCCTCCCAAATTGCCATGAAACCACCTCTAACCTTTGTCACCCTTCCTAGCAAACCGTTGTTTGGCTATGTTACCGCTTTGCTCAGTCCCTCTTATAGCGCTGCTAGTTGCAGGTGAAGATGAAGATTGCTCCATGTTGGATTATGTTTATGTTGGGATATCACAATATCTTTTATATTATTAATGCATCTATATACTTGGTAAAGGGTGGAAGGCTCGGACTTATGCCTGGTGTTTTGTTCCACTCTTGCCGCCGTAGTTTCCGTCATACCGGTGTTATGTTCCTTGATTTTGCGTCCCTTACGCGGTTGGGTGATTTATGGGACCCCCTTGACAGTTCGCTTTGAATAAAACTCCTCCAGCAAGGCCCAACCTTGGTTTTACATTTGCCTCATCTAGCCTTTTTCCCTTGGGAGTCGCGCTCTCGAGGGTCATCTTATTTTGCCCCCCCCCCCCGACCAGTGCTCCTCGGAGTGTTGGTCCAAACTAGAGCCACTTGCAGTGCCGCCTCGGGGAAACTTGAGGGCTGGTTTTAGTTGTACGTAGTGTTCATCCGGTGTGTCCTGAGAACGATGTACGTGCGACTCCTATCGGGATTGTCGACACATCGGGTGGCTTTGCTGGACTTGTTTTACCATTGTCGAAATGTCTTGTAACCGGGATTCCTGGACTGGTCGGGTCATCCCGGGAGAAGGAATATCCTTCGTTGACTGTGAGAGCTTATAATGGGCAAAGTTGGGACACCCCTGCAGGGTATTATCTTTCAAAAGCCGTGCCCGCGGTTATGAGGCAGATGGGAATTTGTTAATATCCGGTTGTAGAGAACATGACACTTGACCTTAACTAAAACGCATCAACCGCGTGTGTAGCCGTGATGGTCTCTTCTCGGCGGAGTCCGGGCAGTGAACACGGTTTCTGGGTTATGTTTGACGTAAGTAGGAGTTCAGGATCACTTCTTGATCATTGCTAGTTTCACGACCGTTCCGTTGCTTTTCTTCTCGCTCTTATTTGTGTAAGTTAGCCACCATACTTGCTTAGTCGCTGCTGCAACCTCACCACCTTATCCATTCCTTTCCCTTTAAGCTTTGCTAGTCTTGATACCCATGGTAATGGGATTGCTGAGTCCTTGTGGCTCACAGATTACTACAACACCAGTTGCAGGTACAGGTTTTGCGATGATCATGACGCGAGAGCGATGCTATTTGTTTTGGAGTTCTTCTTATGCTTCTTCTTCGATCGGGGGATAGGTTCCAGGTCGGCAGCCTAGGCTAGCAGGGTGGATGTCGTTTGAGCTTCTGTTTGTGTTTCATCCGTAGTCGGGTGTTGATCTTATGTATGATGTATTGATGTATTCTTGCGACATGTGAATGCCTTGTATGTATCCCCATCCATTATGTAATGTCGATGTAATGATATCCACCTTGCAAAAGCGTTTCAATAAGCGGTTCTATCCTTGGTGGGACCTTCGAGTCTCTTTAGGATAGTATCGCATATTGGGCGTGACAGTGGCGCAGGTCGGCGGCGGTGGGAGGAGGGGAACAGGAGGGGGAGGCGCTGGAGGGCGAGGAGATGGGCCCCCGGTCGCCTCGCTCGGGG